>NC_137592.1:18990654-18995654 GCF_963210335.1 Falco punctatus
GCAGTTTGTCATCACTGTTAGTTCCCTGATTCAAAGAAGAAGAAAACCATGCACATAAAAATCCAGGCTAAACCATGCATTTATAATTTGCCCTGTGAAAAGAGCGGGACCTGCTTATTCCCCTCTCACATTACAGAGAGTAGGTGAAAGACGGTAATGAAACGCTGCTCTGTTTGACTTGCAATGTGTTGCTGCCTCTTCCCCCTGCCATATCAGCTGTGCCACCTGCCATATCAAGAGGTGGATCAAAAGCTCCACCCACTGTATCCTCTTTTGTTCAGGGAACAGTGAAGGAGAGTTGTAATGGAGATAAAACACTCGATAAACCATATGCAGTCAGGCTCAAGATGTAAGGATGCTTTTCATGGGGGGAACAATTTTAATCCCACTTCCCTTCTCACACAAACATGTAGCCATTAAGCCACAAGCAAAATGTGAATGACTTGTCTAATAAGGATTTTGCAGCTGGACTGGTACTTGGGGTAGTAAGTTCTCCTACCTCATCTCACATTCTTAAGACATTTTTCACTTCAAACCAAACTTATTTCCCAAATGGAAAGATCCGTCCCATTGTTCCAGAATGCTATCAGGTAGGACTAGTTTGTAATTTTTAAGAAAGCTTTTGCCAGATCTCACAGCAGGAAATGTAATTTTTTTTTTTTCATTTATATTCTGAAGATCACAACTCACTGCCAGTGGCACCAGCTGCATTAGGGCTGTGCCCCGGGGGAATTGATGTCCACAAGAAGATCATTTCTCACTGCCATTTTTCTCTGAGAAAGGAGGCAGACACAATGTTGCTTTAAAAACTGCCAACATATGTGAAGGAAAACTTGCATCAGCCTAACATTTCCATTCTTGGTGAAGACAGCACAGCTCCTGCACAGTGTCATTCACCTTTGAAGCGCTTTGCAAACACAAAGTGATTAAGCTCAATATTCTGTTACAGAACATGGTAAACTATATAATTAAAAATATACCAAGTATCAGACTAGTTAAACCCCATCACACAAAAGGCTCCAATACATTTTATAAGCATGACTTGATAAACTGCCTAACTTTTCCTTAGCAAAGATATGTGATTTATTAATAAACACCGTGTTTTTAACTAAAATGTAAGAGCTCAGAAACAGTTCATCAAGTCCCTACTAACACAAGGGATTCTGAGAAATGTCTCTAAAAAAGAACATTTTTAGTGCCTCATATATAATAAATTCTACATCTGTGACTTTTCGATACTCATTTTAAAACAAACAAACAAAAAAATCAAGAGGAGAGCTTGCTTATATACCTCTAAAAATATCCACATGGACCAAACCTGCAAGCACTTATGTAGATGAGAAACTTCACTGCCTGTGGAGCTCCAATGTGAGTTTGCAGGATGAAGCCTAAATGCATCTTTTGTAAACAAGCCATCAATTACACACTTTAGGGATGGCAGCACCTGTGCAAAGTCTTCAACTCAAACGACAGACACTAAAGAAATAAAAAGCAATTATCAGCTACTAATTTGAGTAAAACTGTTTTCTTCTTAGAGCTAAAACCACAATTTTCAGTGACACTGGTTCTATTTTTGACAACTAACAATCTTTATTAGATTATTGTACAGCAGACATTCAAGCCCTCTCAAAAATAAAAGGTTTATAAATTTTAATATTTCACTATTTTTCACACTCCTTTGTTGATTATAAATATTTCCTTGTACGTGTTTTTAGAGAAAACAAAGGCACTCCTGTGTGGGACAAACAAAACAAAACTAATTAAACTAAAGCTACCTTCACAGCAATTTTAAATTACTCCTAAATGCTTTTGATTTCTACTAGACAAGTACCTTCCAACAAGAGTTTGAATATGAAACTCATATCAGCTATAGGGGAGACAGACTACTCAGTTCTAGGATAAATGGTTGGTTTGCATTGCCCCTGGTCTTTATCTAACACCGAGAATAGGCTGCTTTTTATCAAAAGAGGAATAAATTGCTGTTATTGTGATGTTAGCCCATCACTTGGCATTGCAATTCAAGTTTTTGTGAGAAAGAAATGTATGATCTAACTGCGACTTGACCTATGCCTTCTGAGATCCATCTAGGTGCTCTAATGGAGCATAAAAAGTACTGAATACAAGGACATGCAAACCAGTAGTGAAGAAATTTGTCTGAGAAGAAGAGCAAAGAGAAGGGGACTTTCATGAGCTTGTAGTTTACATGCTGCCCAATTTGTTAAATATGGAAAAACACTTATTGCTGAACTGCAGTTCTTTTAATTAATGTATTTCAGCATGATCCTCTATACTTCCTTGCATCTAGTACCTCCCTCTCTCAGTTCAGTCTCTGCCTCTCTCTCTTTTTTCATCATGTTAAAAGAGTTCTGGTTCAAGAGACTGTGCAGGATTCTTTAAGGATCCAGGCTGTTTTTTCTGAGAAGACTCTTAAACTGTTAAGAAAATAAGAAATTGTTCCTGTTTCTTTGTAGGCTTTTTGTCTTTCCCAGTACAAGAAAAGTCACATTACATCTTTATCAAATACCTGGGCCACACTATATCACAATATAAACTAATTCAAGGGAGACAGTTTGATTATACTGCAAAATCCTTTAGTTGTTATAGTGTTTCTTGGAATTTATCAATAAAAGATGTATTTTTCAAAAAGCATTTCTAGGATAGTAGCATTTAGATTTTAGTCCTGATAAAGGCTCACTTTCCATTCATAGTCAGAACCTAAATGTGCTCTTCTTGTACCTAAACAGATAATAAGCACTCAGCACACTCCCCCTTCTTGACACAACACACTGAGACTAATCACACATAATTGGAGAGGAGGAGCAGAGGGGCTGGGCAGGCTATTGTGTCCAAAGGACAAATGGTCAGTTTATGAGGCTTTTGTCTGATGCATAATTTCTTATACATCTACAGAAGGAAAAGTCCTGCTGGAAAAAACCCATATATGCACACATATCTAAAAAAAAGCCTTCAACACTGAAGCAAATGAGGACATTTCAATCATGGATAAAAAAATCAACAGTGGAATTAAAAAAAAAAAAAGGCAGAAAAATCCAAGCATTCAATAGGTGAACTCTTAAAAGCTCTTAAGACAACTATTTCCTTACTAATTAAATGTGAATGCATTTACTACTTTATAGCCAGTTATATAAGCCCACAAAGTATATTATTCATGTATTTTCAAATACAACCCAAAAATAACATTTAAAGAGATGAACAAAGTACACGTAAGTTTAAAGGCACAAAAGAGAAGAATGTGAAGTCTGATTGGTTTTAGGCTGGAATATAACTGGAAAAAAGTTATAAAATGATAAAAGATTTCTGTATGTTTACACATTCTGTATGTTTACACACTGTGAAACAAGCCAAGGTATCTTTCTCAACTTTTAGATTAGAAATACTTCTCTGATGATGACTCAGGAACAAAAGGGGGGAACTGAACCCTTCTTACTCCCTTGATATCCACATACATGGATTAATTTTCAGTATTCCACCTTAAAACCAACAATAAAAGAGTATCATCGTCTATCTGTATTTGGTTAAAACGAGAAGAAAAGGGTAATGGAGGTTTTCCTCATATGTATCTTTTTCTTCATTTTTCAACTGCAAATAAAAAATGGATAAAGTGAGCAAACTGTAAAAAAGCATTTTTAAAATACTGACAGTTCTTGCTTAACTATATTCCTTACTGCAAATGATACTACTAAAGATTAAACACTTAATAACTAGAAAAAGAAATCTTAAGGTCAAATAGTCAAATATTATCAAGAGTTGGTCAGAGTTTGTAGACAAACTAATTCATGCAATAAATAGTTGAACATTACTTATAAAAACAGTAAGGTCCTAAATTGGTGTATTAAATAAATTATGTTCAAGTGAGATTTAAGGCCTGAATTAAATCTACTATGCAAGGATCTTCAGAACAAAGGCTACAAGTTTATCCCTAATCAGCCCAACTATTGCTGTATATCTGGTATTTAAGATCAAGAACTGTTTCAGACATCTGAAATACCATAATCTTACCTGAAGGTTTACATAATTGCAAGCCATAATTGCAAGGCTATAATGCAGTTCTTGATGGGCTTATTTATTAATTTTGTTTAATTTAAAAAATTCTTATTGTAAGAGAGAATTATAACCTGATAATTAGAGTGGTACACTTCCAATTGCTAGGGATAATGCTACGTGTGCTCTTCAGATCTACACTAAAAGAATGTATTTCTAAAAAAATAATGAATATTTGTTGTCTTAGGTATTCTGGTTTAAAAAAAATTTAAATACGTATACATATTACACTGAAGTATGTGGAAACTACTCATAAATATTACATTTTGTAATCATCTCACATCAGAATATTTGCATATTTTTAATAGAAGCCTAAGGAAGAAAGGTAAAAAAAAAGTGCTTTTAGCCATGCCTGACACAAATGATACCCTCCCCTGCCCCCTGCCTCCCCCCCCATTTAAAGCCAGAACTCTCCTTATGCGGTATTGTTTTCCCTTTATTTTCCTTGCTGTGTGTTAAGGATTTTAGTTGGTCTGTGTCACAACATTGTTCGTGTTATTTAAACAAAGGTCTTTTCCATATCATATTATTCAGCTGTGAAGTGCCCCTGTGTAAGCTACTGTCTATGAGCAATTAACAGACTTTTCCTTTTTCATAGTGGAACATAAAGCTGATCTATTCTTTAAATTCTAATCCACTTTACTAAGAAGTGTTTGTGTATAATTACTAAAGTAAGGACAATCTGCTTCCCAAGATCTCTAACTTTACCACAGGTGGTTCACTTTGTTTGCACAGGATTACCCATCAGTTTTGTGCTATCCTGGCAATTTCTGCATGAGGAGAGACTACATTTTCTTTGTATCTTAAAGTTTTGTCAACTTTCCAAATTCAATGAGCCACCTGTCTATCAAAAGAGAAGTTAAGAGAGTTTGGAAAAGTGGGATGGCACATGCCCAGCCCTGTCTTCGTCCTCTTATTTATTTGTTGGACTCTACTTG